>NW_027281600.1:155000-189354 GCF_046629955.1 Centroberyx affinis | reverse complement strand
CACACACACACACACACACACGCGTATGCACGATCACAAACGCATACGCACACACCTCACTCCCGGCGAAACCCCACAAAACACTCCACATCACAAAGCATCTCTCTGATCTCCGCCCCGAAACAAAACGAGGCCCCGTGAAAATAATGAGAGCGCCGAGCGGAAGAGACGGCGCAATGCTGACAGGAACGAAAATGTGATTAGAAGTTATCACTTTTTAATTACTTAGAGAGCGCATGTGAGTACAGGAGGACGGGGGAGAAAATCCTTGTCCTTTTGTATCCTAATAATTAGTCTAATTCAGAGGCTTTGCTGTCGTTCTTTTGACTGACGGGACCAGCAGGCCTCCGGGCGCTGTTGAGTGCTTACTTACAGAACCGCATGCTGCTTACAGAGCATCGATACCCGCTCTGTTGAAACTAATCGATCAGCAGTTCAGCTGCTTCTTCAAAACTCTCCTTTACTTGTATAAGATAAAGAAGACACATTTTTAAGGCTGGAGGAGAGAAGTTTGTCCACTTTGCGTAGTATATAAAGTATCACATTACATCACATTATCTAGTGCAGTGGTTCTCAAACTTTTTCACGTCAAGGACCCCTGAACTGACACAAATTAGACCACAGACCCCCATTTGATAAGATTTTGTCCCAGGGTCCCCCATCTGATAAGATTTTTGCTTTCAGATGTTTTATTACAGAAAGTGTATGAAACCCATGACCAAAATAGTCATACTTTCTGTCATTGTGTTACTTATGGATGGAAATATAGTGAAAATACACTATTCCCCTTTTTGCTGGGGACCCCCTGGAACCCCCTCAAGGACCCCTGGGGGTCCCCGGACCCCACTTTGAGAACCACTGATCTAGTGTACTTCTACTGATACAGATAAAGTATATGTATGCATCAATGGGAGTAGATTTCTACCCCAACCACATATTTTTGGTCATCGGTGATACTTGTTATTTTTCATTGGCCAAGTTGGCTTTTACATATTTGTCTGTCTGCACTGTCAACACACTGTAAGCTGGTTAGAATTAACTTTGTTCCATGCAAGTACAAGAACAGTCTGTGTGTATTTATTCAATTTAAGTACATTGGAACAGCTCTATGTATGATACAAAGTCCTGTGTATCATTCAGTGACGACACATCATGCCTGTAACTTCCAGCATGGGTCAAATAACAGTTATAAACACTTATTAACTTCTGTTTCCTGCATTGGACGAGAAGAGAGGGACAGTTCAGAGTGTGTCAGGTAAGCTGTCAGTTCCTGTGATTGTCTATACTTTCTGATCTTTCAACATCATGTTAGATACAGTAGAGGGACATCGAGAGTCCAGCAGTGATTGAGTTTTATTTCAGGATGCAAGGCTCATCACATCTATCAATCAGCCTCTGTTGTTCCGTTAGACTCTGTCGACACCTCAGAGAAGGACCGCTTCCTTGTTGTTTCAGCATATGTATGTGCGTGAGAGAGGGAGGGAGGGGGGAGGGAGAGAGAGAGAGAGAGAGAGAGAGAGAGAGAGAGAGAGAGGAGAGAGAGAGAGAGCATTCGCTTTATTATGTTTTGTTGTCTTTATATTTTTAGATGTGCTGTGTTGCTGTTGTGTATAACTGTTTCTGCGATGTAAGGAAAATCTTACCGCTCCAATAAAGCACTTTGAATATAATTTCACTGAACTGAATTGAGACGTAGATGGGAGGCTGAACATCAGTCAGTTGTTCCCTTATATCACTTGCTGACATGACAAAAGCAACATATGACATTGTAGGCGTTCCATGGGCCAAAAGGCTGTTATTGTTCGATGAGAGGAAAGCTGAGTAGGCGAGACAGAGGAGGTGAAGGCTGTGGAGGGATTCAACCCCAGACCAGCAGGGATACATGTGATGTCAGAGGCAGGGGGTCTTAACCACTGCATCACATGTAGGTAGAGTCAGGGAACATTAGTATTTTAACAGGTAAATAACCCCTACTCATTGATCATATCATCAAAATGCTTCATACATGGTCCTAGCAGTAAGTAAGGTATCTCAAAATACACTTCTGATGTCATTGCATCCACAAATTTGGGCCTAATGAGTGGTGATGTACGCAAAAAGCCAATGTTTGTGGTAGCAATAGGGCGGTTAGCCAAGGAAAACTTAACATTTTAATTTGACCCATTAATCTCTGTAGCCACTGAATGTGAATTGCGCTAATGACCTGCAGATTTGCATCTAATGGGTATTTTTAACAAATATGACCATACATCCGTGGATACATACAGGCTCTTTTCACAATGTCGTACAAGATATTACAGCGTCTAAAATGTTAATACATATTCATGAGAGCCCACACTAAGGCGGACGCGCGCGCACACACACACACACGCACACACAGGCGGGCGCAAACACACACCCGACACCTACACGCAGACAAACACGCTCTCTTACGAGGGGAGAAGCAGATGGCGGCGGCGGCTTAATGCGTCTCCATCATCATTACGTCTTTTGTGCGACCGGATCGGCGCTTCTTTCGTGAGCCGCTCCTCGTCGAGGCGCTCTACATAAATTTCCGCCACAATTTACCACTTAAAAGCGCCGGAGAGGCTCGCCCAATTAAAATGGGCGAGGGAAGAGAGACAGAGGAAAACGGAGAGAAAGAGAGAGAGAGAGAGAGAGAAAGGAAGGAGGAAAACATTCTTTCTCAGTATGTACTTGGGAGACTGATCTAGGTTTTGGAATAGGGAAAGGGGGGGGGGGGTATTTGCAAGGGCTGATGGGATTTATCTACTGTAAACTGGGAGTGATGGGTCGAGTGGGAGCAGATTCCTGCAGTCGACTGTCTGTCTGCAAAGGAACAGTACTTCTCTCTGACGGCTTTGCTGGTGGTGCTGCTTTTGAATGTGTGTGTGTGTGTGTGTGTGTGTGTGTGTGTGTGTGTGTGTATGTGTCTTTTGTGTGCATGAGTGTCTATACTGTACGTCTGGACTCAATGCTTTCAATGGTGGAGTACCTCCTGAGAAGTGAGAATTGTGTGTGTGCGCATATATGTATGTAATTCTTTTCTATGTTAGAGGGTCTGTACGTCTGAATTCAATGCTTTCGGTGATGCAGAACGTCTTGAGTGCCCGTGGGTGGTGTTTGTGTGTGTGTGCGTGTGTGTGTGTGTGTGTGTGTGTGTGTGTGTGTGTGTGTGTGTGTGTGTGTGTGTTTAGGGGACATCAAACTGTCTTTGAGGTGGAGGCCTGTGTTAGAGATAAGGGCTAGATCTCGCAGGGCTTCTACAGCTTCAACAGCCTTGATAGAGACAGGAGTGAAGGCTCTCTCTCTCTCTCTCTCTCTCCCCCCCCCCCCCCCTCTCTCTCTCTCTCCCTCTCTCTCCCTCTCTAAATCTCTCTCTCTAAAGCACAAATACCAGCAACTGTTAGATGAAGACTTGTAGAGGCTCTTCAAAGTGCACTTGTTATGCCAAGACTGCTGGGCCATTAATGAGGGCAAACTATTTTCGGAAGCAGCAACTTGGGTGTTTAAAAGGGTGTGTGTGTGTGCGTGTGTGTGTGTGTGTGTGTGTGTGTGTGTATGTGCATGTGTGTGCACGCAAATGTGTAGATATGTGAGTCTATGTGAGACAGCGAGTACTTGCATGCAAGTTTTTATCAAGGACTATGTGTTTATGAGTTTGTGCGCACAAGTGTGTTTTGTGTGCGTGTTTTACGTGTGTGTGTGTGTGTGTGTGTGTGAGTGTGTGTGTGTGTGAGTGTGTGCGCAGGCCCTCACTGTGTGAATATGCATCAGTCACTACAAAGCCCTGTGCGTCTTCGCGGAGCTCTTTGAAGTAGCGGAAAGGGAATAATCGGAATAACAACAGAGGAGAGAAGAGCGAGGAGAATAGGGGCGTGTGGACGCGTTTCCTGCGAGCGGGCGACTTTCAGGGGTCACCTGGGCGTGTGTGTGCGTGCGTGGGTGTGTGTGTTTATTGACAAAAAGTCCCCTATGAGGCAGGGATACTGCGTCCCGCTCCGTGTCGGGGTCAGAGGTCAACCATCGCAGGTAAACGGTCACTTCACACCTGCGGCGTGTCGACATGGACAGGCGTTGCACACGCGCTTCCTGCAGGTCCGTCGGGACTTGTGAGTGTGTGTGAGTGTGTGTGACTTCCTCTAGCGTTGCTGTGTCAACAAACCGGACAGGGACAGGAAGGCTGGAGTGTGCTCTGGGGCTTCAGTGTGTGTGTGTGTGTGTGTGTGTGTGTGTGTGTTGGAGTGGGAATTCATGTGTGTTTATAGGCAAAAGGGTATCAGCGTTAGGAGGCGCGCCCCTTCAAGAGGGCAAAGGAAAAACAGACACAATGTTTAGGAAATGGAAAAATTGGGGAGGATACGAGAGTGTATTCGAGAGAAAGAGAGACCGGGAGAGAGAGAGATAAAGGCATGCAGAGAAAGAGACAGAAAACGAGAGAACAAGAACGACGAACAACAGGGAATGCAGGTGATGCAAGAAAACAGCAGAAATGATTGACACAAGAAAGAAGAGAAGGGATACTGTGTGAGTGTGTTACATGATGTGCAAAGACATGGATGGTGTATGTGTGTGTGTGTGTGTGTGTGTGTGTGTGTGTGTGTGTGTGTGTGTGTGTGTGTGTGTGTGTGTGTGTGTGTGTGTGTGTGTGTGTGTACTCTCTCTCTCTTACCAGTTCCCGGGGCAGGAACATCTCCTCCTGCCGTGCCACCACCACACACACACTCTCCCCCTGCTTGGTGCTGCGCAGCATGGCCACAAGTTCCTCCTGGCTACGGCCCGTCATGTCTACACCGTTCACCTGCACACACACACGCGCACACACACACACACACACACAAAAGCACAGCGTATTATCCATTGGCAATGCTCTCCTCACAGGTATTCAACTACACTAGTGGATGAGCAGACTGGATAAGCTTTTATGTAGTTTAGTGAGGATCAAAGTCACAGTCAGATGCCCAGAGAGATCCTTTTATTTCCTTGCATTTCTCTCTATACTGTCTAGCCTATGGCCATGAGTTTTGCACTCTTTAATAGTGGTTGCTTGTAATGTTGGCGATGTAGGAATTCAAGCTTATTCTGCTTATTATGCTGTTGCTATGTGCAATGTGTCCTCTTAACCAGCAGGGGCACCGTAGAACTCAATCTGCAGTTACTAATGATGTTTTCTCTCTGTTGTTACTCCTGTTGTTATTGTTGCTCTTATACAGTGTGGGTGATCTACAAGCTGAGGCTGGCGTTACCTCCAGGATGCGGTCCCCAGGCTGCAGGCGGCCATCTTTGATGGCGGCGCCGCGCGGCAGGATGTTCTTCACCAGGATTGGCCCGGGCCCGTGGACCGAGGAGTCCCTGGTTACCACGGTGAAGCCCAGGCCCTCTGTGCCTGAGAGAACAAAAGCAGGCTGCGTCACGGTGTGCATTAGGGACATCAATACCCCTGCAGACGAGACTTAATTATGAATTTTATGACTTTTTAATTTAATTTTAATTGAATTCTTCTCTCCCTATCCCCTCACTTCCTCTCTCCTGCCCTCCTCCCTGCTTTGCCTCTCCTGCCCTCTCTCCTCTCCCCGGCTCTCCCCTCCTCTCCTGTCCTGCTGCACCCGGTCTGCGGTTTAGCGTCTTCCCCCACAGTAAGTACTGTTTAAGTGCCTGTTTTCCTCCAGGGGCTTGTTGCTTGGCTCAGCCACTGAGCCGGTGGGAGAAGGCTCCTCTCCTAGCCGGATTAGACAGACTCTGCCTTTAATTTCACGTGTGAGCAGGCCGAACGGTGGCTGATGATGGGAGGTGGAGGGAGAAGATGGAAGGAGGGAGGGGTGGAGGGGAGAAACAGAGACGGAGGCACCTGAGATATTATTCCCGTCTCTAGCTTCCCTCCCTGGGGACGCAACGTGATTTCCAGAAAGATTTTCCCTGTGTGTGAGCCCACATTTATCTGTGTGCGTGAGTGTGTGTGTGTGTGTGCGCCCACACACACACATGTGCATGAGCCATCAACCCCCAGAGCCTCCACCCTCTCCCTTTTTCACGGCCTCACAAGCCCCAAGCCATGAGTGAAATGTGCCACGCTCTGTATGTGTGTGTATGTGTGTGTGAGTGTGTGTGTATGCAGGGAGAGCAAAGCCGGCGCGGCATACTAAAGGCGGTGAGCGATGCTATCTGGTCTCCAAGCTAAGCCTCTGCCTGCCCTACATTAGCGCACCTAAACCTCACCGCCTGTCAATCACGGAGAGAAAGCGCCTGTTGCCAAGGGAGAAGGCGTTAGAAACCCCATAATATCCCCTGCTCTGATCTCGCATCAGGTGAGAGGGATAGAGGGAGCGGGAGAGAAAAAATCAAACAAAAGAAGGATAGAGGGAGAGGAGAGGAGAATGGGGGGGATGAAAAGGCGCTGGGAAAAAGAAAGAAACTAACAAAAAGACAGCCGTGAATAGAGCTTTGAGCCAGAGCTGGAGAGTGTGGAGCCCAATTTCATCTATCCTTTCAACTCTCTGGGTATCTCTAGTGTGTGTGTGTGTGTGTGTGTGTGTGCGTGTGTGTGTGTGTAGCCCAATTTTAGCTATCCTTTCAATGCCCCAAAAACACTACAGGTTGCTAAGGCAGGGCCTATTCACAGAACCAGGAAACCCATTCCCTTGCTATCAACAGATCAGCGCTGCAGCACCGATGTGTTTTAGCAGGGATAATGGATGCGGCGGCTCGGAATCCAGACTGATTCACTTTGGGTTAGAATCGAAAGATAAAACAACCAAACGCCATGTAAGCTTATCCCAGAAGATGAGAACAGTACAAGGTATTTTCAATGCGGCCTGTTGATCTGGTTTTGCAGTGGGAAATGCCAATATATCAATAATTGGCTTATCTTATTGTGCGTTCACGTGTTGGTGGGAAACTCCGAGTCGGCTGCTAAACATTGCAAGCATTGCATTCACTTGCCTTTTTGTCAGAAAATCAAACCCGGAAGACAAATGATAACCAAACATGGATTTGGCAGCTTCTTGCTATACAAAAGCAAAGCAACAATGCTGCCAGTTTCTTTGGGAGAATGAGGAAGTGTATCAGGTATGTGAGAAAGTAGATCTTACATGCATGAGTAAAAAAAAAAATTACGTGGTGTTGAGAAGTTATAGTTATTGCATCTTGGAAACTTTTCTCTGACTGCATGATCCGACTTTGAATGGTGCTTGCGGAATTTCCAAATAGGAAATTTGTTTTTGCAAAATATCTGATAGCACATGAATGCACAGTTAGTTATTTTTTGTCTGTGATGTGGTCAGAAGGTCTATATCTCTTAGGATGGTGAAACATTGGGCAATTTTTTTGGTCCGTGCAGGTGGGCAACACTCCCAGCAACAGGCAACAAATTGAGACAAAGGGTCAAGATGAGCAGCACTGAAATAACTCAACGGTGCCAAATAGTTGTTCTTAGTGTTACACAGTGTCAAGGTTCACTCTTATTATGGACAATTAAAGGGACATTCTGCTCCTTAACAGCATGTTTACCTTTCTTCAGGTCAATTTTAATCCTCTTGCCTCCCTTCTTGCTGGTGAGGCTGGCCAGGCCGGGCAGGACGGGGCTCATCCTGGCGGGGGGGCTCTGGCTGCGGGTCCCGGGGGTCGGGGAGGGGGTCCCCGCCCCGGCCGGAGGGCTGGGAGAGACTCTCTCCGTGGAGCCGTACCCGGACTGGAGCTCCGCCGGCGGCAGGGTGACCGGAGCCGGCTCGGGGGCACGTCCGCTCGCCTCGCTTCTAGCTTGGCGTCCGCTTTGGAATCCGGTTTGGGTTCCGGTTTGGCGTCGGCTTTGGCGCGGACCGGCATCGGACTCTTGGCTTTCGGGGAGGGGTTGTGGCCCTCGCCGGAGAAAAGCTGACCGATCAGGCTCTTCTCGTACCGCGGCTTGTTGGAGGCGGGCAGGACCTCCAGACGCACCAGAGCAGAGGTCATGGCCTGGCGGAAGAATTCCTGTGACCTGAGGAGTGGAGAGGAGGAGGTGAGCTCATCTTTAGGGGACAATATGCAATATGTATTTAAATTTTCTGGCATTTAGCTGGGTAAGTGACAACCTTCCTAGTAGGACACAGAGACATTGCAGGACATCAAAAGGGACCGAGAGAGTCAAGTAGGGAGACGAGAGAAAGAGAAGACGGAGCGAAAAGAATGAGGAGGGTGAATGAGGCTCGACCGTCTTTAATGGAGCTGTAGTTCAACTTTTATCGAGCGCTGAGCGACTCTTCCAGCTGGTCTGGGACGCTGCGGCCCCTATCAGATGGTGGAGGCCTTACAGCGGGCTCCTATTGCAGCTCTAATAGACTGGCATCAGGGCGACATTCACACGACACAGACAACACACCGGGACGTGGCTAAATGGGCCTATTCAAGAGAGAAAGAGAGAGAGAGGGGAGAGAGTCTAGGTGTGTGTGTGCTGGAGAAGTGAAGAAGGAAACGTGAGAAGAGCGAGAGAGAGACAGAGAGAGAGAGAGAGAGAGAGAGAGAGGGATCCATTCTTTTGTGAGAGTAGATGTGGAGGTGAGATAGGCGAGGCAGAGAATGAGGAGGATTTGTCTGTGCCTGATAGAGGAAGCAACAAAAGCGGCGGCAAAGTGAGTGACAGGTGAGCTATCTCGCTACAATGGTGGCAGGGTGAGAGGGAGAGGGGGATGCACGCACGCACACACACACACACACCACACACGCACACACACACACAAACACACACACACACACACGCACACACACACACACACAGACAAAGAGATGTGATTTTTTTTTCCCTTTTTAGGAGTTTTTTGGACATACAATTCTCATCTTATCTAATTGGACGAAACTTTGTTCCCTGCTTTTTACCTGATTGTGTTCCTAATCACATCAATCACTCACACACACACACACACAGATCTGAATTTTTAGGTGTTTTTCATAACTTTAGTTTTGTTTGGACATTCAACTCTTTCTAAGAATTTCTACAATTTTCCTGCTTTTTACTTGGTTTTGTTGTGTTGTGGTCACCTCCCTGAAACATTTATTTCCACACACACACGCACATGCACATGCACACACACACACACACACACACACACACACTGGCATACGTACTGTGCGAAGGTCTTGTCCAGGAGCGGGGTGTCGTTGATTTGGACGATACTCTCGTCCTCCTGGAAGATGTTGTCTCTCTTGGAGCGGCTGTTCGCCTCGATGCCTTTAATGTGCAGGCCAAGCGTCCTTGGAGTGGGAACGGATACAAACACACACACACACACAGAGTAGAGAATGAATGTGAATGCATGAATATGAATATGGTCACATCTGAACACATTTTCTCTGCAGTGTGTGAATTGTATGAAAATGAAGTGTATGAATCAACATTACCACCTGCCTTTCCTTAAGTGTGTGTGTATTTGATTACAAAGGAATGTGGTACAAACAGTGTGTGGAGCTGTATTTGCATAAAGTGTGCTTATATTTGTGCATGTGCATGTGCATGTGTGTGTGTGTGTGTGTGTGCTTACCGTCCGCTGAGAGAGGAGCAGTAGGGAACAACATGGATACCCAGGGGCCCCTGGTCGCCTGACAGCTCCACTGTCTTGGTCAGGGCGCTGTCAAAAAACACACAATCACAGTCAAATACACACACACACACATACACATACACAACAAATACACCTACACACACACCTTCACAGACATAGAGTATGCAGAGAATAGAGTATGCACACAGTACAAGTGCAGACAGTCATATAAGCACCCACACACAGACACATACACACACACATACATTGGAACATTCAAACACATACAATACACAGATTATGGACACAAACACACATGCATTATGCGCAGGTGCATACACACACACACACACTCAACCTTTTCATGTGCATACATTTCAAAATCCATTTACATTTTCCTCCGGGCTACACTGAGAGATACAAATTAGCTTACAGGTAGGCCTGCCAAAGAACAGAACGGTGTGTGTGTGTGTGTGTGTGTGCGTGTGTGCACGTGACCGGGACACAGGTGGCTACTTCACCCTTTATCTACCTGCTTCTCGACCACCCAATCTAGCCGGTGAACAAAAGAACAGAGCGGAAGATAAAGGAGAGAGGCAGACAGAGGGATAGATAGGGAGATGAAACAGAATGAGGTTCTCCAGCAATCTCTGCGGAGGCCTGAACTGTGGCTTTTAGCAGCAGATAAACAAGGACAATACAACTGGAGATAAACAGGAAGAGGGCTGCGTTTCATATTGTATGGCAAAGAGAGAAAGGACCAGTATGACAGGAGCGTGACAGAGCCACATCACAGGAAACCGCAGTCTGTGTGTGTGTGTGTGTGTGTGCCTTTGTGTCTTTTCAAAAACACTGCGGTTGGATGCGGATCATTGCTGTCATCATTAAAGCAGTATTATAATAGTGCGTGTGATTGTGCACATGTGTGTATTAAGCTTGATATCTTCAGAGGCTCATGTCATGCTATATTCAAGTCTGATGTTAAGAAATAAGTTAGTGATGGTTAATTGCATATCTCTATAGAATACTTTGTAAAGCACTGCACTGCAACAACTATCCATCTCAAGTCATTTAATTTATTCTATGATTCTAGTAGTGATCTGCCTTATTCTACCTCGATTCAGGATTGACACTGGAAACAACTTGACTGGATTTGAAGAGTGAATATGGGAATAAACGACTTAAAAGGGAATTTTGGTCTGTTGTATTCTATGCAGCTTAGTCCATCATACTAGTCCCATATAATACACTCTCTGCACTCTCTGTCATCAACTTTTGTCCTTGAGCCTCCGAATGCAGAAGAAGAATCTCGGAGGCAGGCCGTGCAGGTCTGGATGTTTCGGTCTGCAGACCTTATCCTCATAGTTTTTCAAAGTTACGTGAATGTAAAAAAGAAGAAGAAATGACAGGGTGCCCGCTTGGGTAAAAAGAAAGAAAGACGGACTGAGAACAAAAGCACTTAAGTTCAAGGTTTATGTGCTGCATGCGCGTACACAAGCCCAAGGACTAGCTGGGATCATTATAACACTCTCCTCTGTCACTGTCACCCTGCTCTCGTTAACCTCTGCCAGGGTCGCGCACGTACTGTACACACACACACACACACACACAAACATCCAATTTGCATTCTTATTGCTACATCTAGTGCTCACTCACAAACACCATCACTCACCTTCTTCTAAATTGAATTCACAGATACACACATGCATCAAATTTACATCTATTAGAGAACACAGTTACATCTAAATTGCACACGTGCACAACTCTTGTACTCCATCAAATACACACACGCATAGACACACACTTCGTCTAATTCGCTTTTAGTGATGATAAACAAGCACAACAATACGCACACACACACGCACGCACTCAAGTACACACCTGGTCGTGACTGATGTATATTCACACAGTATGCACAGCACACACACACACACACACACACAAACACACACACACACAGTTCTCTAGCCCATTTACATTCATAAAAAAAACAAACGGTGGCACAAACAAGCTCATCAGAGGCAGCCGCAGCTTGTTAGCGCCGCACGCTAATATGCAGAATAGCTCCGCTCACCCATTTTAGCATCCCACTGACACAAACACAAACAAACACAGCCATTCCACTGGGGGGGAGAGAGAGAGAGGCGAGGGACAGCGGGACGGATGAAAAGAGCAACGAGGAGAGAGACAGATGGAGCTCCCACTCTTGGTTGACTTCCTCTACATCAACGCGGGGCGAGCGCCTAACAAACTCGCGGCCGGGACTCCGCCGGCGCTCGCTCTCTCTCTCTCTCTCTCTCTATCTCTCTCCCTCTCCCTGGCTTCACCAACCACCAACCATCTGTTACCATGGCAAACTCCGTGAGAGCCACGCCGCTATTGTACCACGCTGCTGTCAAGACGCCGCTGTACTGTAAAATGCTGAAAAATCACCATCTGTCACTGCGGCCGAGTATTTTCCTGAGCAGAGTTGATTTTCTATAGCGCCGCTGCTGAAAGAGCGTTTTCTAATGTGTGTGTGTGTGTGTGTGTGTGTGTGTGGGGGGGGGGGGGGGGGTCTTGCGGTCGGCCGCTAAATTATCTGTACTCTTGTCACGAAGTAAGCGAACGAGACAGGTGAAGGGTTGGATGGGGGTGCGGGGTGGTGTTGTTCAAATGTTGCCATGGTTACTGTATGACTGACAGCTGGGGGAAGCGGAGATAAAACTCTCATCATGCCAGAGGTCGGGAAGTGACACGGCGAAAAAGAAAGGCTGGGGTCCCTGCCGGAAGAGGGAGGGGGGGAGGATGGCAATGCCGCTGTTGCCATGGCGAGACACACATCCACTCACCTGTACACACACATGCACACACACGAGAAGTGAGTCTAGCTTTAACAAAAGACCCTGGTCAGCCACTAGACCTGTCATCCAGAGCTATAGATCTCTATTTGATGCTGTTAACGATAAACACACAAAGCAGCAAATAGGTTATATTCAGCTGACAGGTCAATAAGGAGTGTGGCAGGCTGATATATTATTTAGCCTGTTAATGTCCCTATAAAATCCCTATAGTTAACATATGAGATAACCTTAACAATATTCATAATTATAATAATAATCACAACACCACCCTGCTCCCTTCATCGACCCCTCTCAACATTCATCCCATACAGATAAGAGACAATCCCACCCACCACATTATATGACGCGCCCACACACGCACACACACACACACACACACGCACACACACACACACACACACACACAGGCACATCGACCCACAAGGCAGAGGCTGCTTAATCCAGTCAGGCTGTCAAACAAAGACTAGAGTGTTAATCCTAGTCTCCCTTACTCCTCTGGATCCAGACGCCACACTCAGCTATGATCTGTCTGCTGCCACAGTGACATCAAAACACACACACACACACACACACACACACACACACGTCTTACCTGTAGTTAACCTGGCTCATCTTGGCAGTATGGCGGTCGGTTTGGAGTCGGTCCAAAGCTCCTCTCAGCACAGTGTTGACATCCTGTGAAAAAAACACACAAATACACACGGTCAAGATGATGATTACAGCTATAATGACTTGCATGACTCGCACACAAATGAACTGTTGCCACCTCCACACACACACACACACACACACACACACACACACACACACACTTGCAAAACAAACACTAGCCAGCCAGCGAACACAAGGAGGCCCGTCGCCAATTAGCAAAACAATCCACAGCCGCCATCAATCACCTTGCAGAAAGGATCCGACGACGACGAGAATGACCGCCGGACGCCGAGCTCCCTACTGTCCTTCCTCCACTCCGTCTTTCTATCTTTCTATCTATCCGTCTATCTATCTCTCCCTCCCCCTCCCCGCCATCTCTACCTTATGTCAGGCAAGGGGCTATTTTTAAGTCGGCAGAAACAACAACAACCCCGGGGCAAATGAATGAAAACAGGGAGCGGGAGAGAGAGAGAGATGCGGAAAGAAAGAAAAAAAACGACAGCGTCAAACTGTTGCGGGAGACTCAAACAGTCTCAAAGGGGGTGGAGGGGGGGGGGGCAGAGAGAGAGAGAGAGAGAGAGAGAGAGAGAGAGAGCCCCAAAACGCAAAAGACAAGAGGGGTGCAATTAAGTCCTTCTGCCCTGTCACTTTCATTGTGTCACCAGTACTAATGGCTGAAACACTCCCGCCCACCAGCCCTCTCTCCTTAGTGAACGCCCCCCCCCACCCCACCCCAAGTCCCCGATGGACCCTCTGTCACAGACACACACACACCAAGCAAATATATGCTTTATTTACAATACGCACACACCCACACGCACAACCTAACTACACATGTTGCCTACACATATCGACTGTATAGAATTGTATATATGAATACACAAACATACACGCGCACACACACACACACACATATGCCACATGCACAAATAGTGACCCACTTATCCGACCAGTATGAGATTATCCCACAATAGAGCACATGTCAGTGTGGGGGCAGAGAGAGGAGCTGGTGGCTCCATTGTTGCTGTGCATCTTCCCTCCACGCCATTAGCAACACTGGGCTGACACACACACACACACACACACACATAAGACTCATCCTACTACATTCACACAATTGTCATTACACAATCACTCACACAACGCCTCTGAGAAAACGAAGTTGGCGGGGCAGCAGGTAAACACACACACAAGCATGCACGTACGCACACACACACGTCAAAAACACACACACACCCATAGCACGTCCAGTTTTACAGGACGTGCATTGTTTTGCATATATATCATATAGGAGTGTATGTGCTGTATTGCACAGCATCTCATTGTATACATGCACACACAGAGACATAAAGACATAAAGACATCCACACACACACGCACCTACACACACAAACAAACGTCTCGTATCTCCACTGTACAGGACCTGCATGTATTGTATGTAATTTATAGGGGCTGTATGCATTGCACAGCATCTCGAGCAAAGCCAAATGCACGCGCACAAACACACACGTGCACAATGACACCAACACATGTGCACACACACACACAAACCTCTACTATTGTCACTTTTACAGAAATTGCAGTGATTTTTGGACTATATGTATGCACTAACTAACTGCCTTTCTTCAGATACCATAAAGCCCACTGTGAGTCTAATTTGATTGGGAACACTTTTGCTTATATTAGATATATAACAAGAGCAGCTTCCCTCTTCCTCAGCTCTCTGCACTCACTACATTCACTGTTTCCCTGAATAGTATCATGAGACCTCCCTCTCAAAGTCATTTCTGCAAAAATGGCAGCAGTCTGCAACCGTGACACTTTCACCCGCCACAAAGTTAGCTTGAGCGTGGATCGATCACAAAGATTCCTAGCATGGCTTACAAGTGCTACAAAGATTTTTTTGGCTTGTTGATTGATTGGAATGGTCCTGGGATGAAATCATTCGGATAAAATCTGTCTTTAAACTCCAGCCACAACTCACAGGTTGTCTGCTCTGTTATTGCAGTGCGCACTACCATGCATGTTTTTAGTGTCTGTAGCCTGGGGTGTTTGTGGCCGACGGGGCAGTGTGCAGACATATGAGAGATGAGGTGTGTGTGTGTGTGTGTGTGTGTGTGTGGCTGTTGTCGGAGCGATGAGTAATGAGGTGTGTGTGTCTTTTGTGTGTTTCCTCTGAGCGCTGTAGTCATCTGCTACACGTCAGGCGCATGAGAAATAGTGTGTGTGTGTGTGTATGTGTGTGTGTGTGTGTGTGTGTGTGTGTGTGCGTATGCACTGCAGGATCACAGCTTCGGTGTACTAGGCAGCGCTCCTTGACCCTTGTCATATCCATCTTGTCAACTGACTGCCTCGCTCACACTCTTTCACATACGTTCTCTAGCAAAACACACGCTTACACACACTCGTATGCAGCGCTGTCCTCAAGGGAAGGAGCTAGTCACACACACACACACACACACGCACACACACACACACAACATCCAGCTGCTAGCACGAGAAACAAAAACAGACAAAACCTTGAGCAGACTTTAGTTTAGGTAGCTACTGTGTCGGTGTTTTACATCATGGCTGAAGGGAACATAAACATCGGACAGACTCCAACCTATAAAAAGACAACCGGTCTGACTTTCCGCTGTGCGAACACGTATTGCATCATCGCCTCGCTCTAAAGGTGTTGAAAATCAGCCAGAGAGTGGGAGAGAGGAAGGGAGAAAGCGGGGATGAGGGGAAGAGGGGATGAAGAAATACAAAGCAGCATCGGAAAAGGGAAAAGAAGAAAGAGATGGAGGAGAAAGGAGAGAGAGACAAAAGAGTTTACTGGCTAGCGTCGGGAGGCGGTAACATTAAAAGTCTCATTTATTAGCCCAGAACATGGCAGGAGGTCCAGATCAATTAAAGGGCCGGCTGCATATTTAGCACTGCTCAGCCTTTAGCCACTTTCATTACCTCTTCCAACAGAGAGGGAAAGAATGAGAGCGAGACTAAGAGAGGTATGTGCTTCGCTACATGTGAGTAAGAGACAGATAAAAGGAGAGAGAGAAAGGGAGAAGTGGGCCAACCTTGGCCTTCGCCATAGCTGGCAGAAAAAATCAATTAAAGGGGTAGGACGCATATTTATCACTGTATTGGCCTTAATTACACCTTATCTCACTTTCAATACCTCCTCCAAGAAAGAAAGGGACAGCGTGGGGCGTGTGTGTGTGTGTGTTTTGTAAGTGTCCGAGTGTGTGTGTACGGGCAAGTGAGAGTGAAAAGGAGATAAGGTGTGTGTGTGTGTGTGTGTGTAGAGGGGGGTAGAGGGGGTGCAGAGGAGCGGTACAGTGGATGAGTGCAGATGAAGTGATAGTCTATTGATCTATGGAAGTCCATCAGGCCCAGGACTCAATCTGCCCAAGAGCCGTGACGGCCTCCTAGCCTCTCGCACACACACACACACACACACACACACACACACAAGGGTGAACAAAGAAAGCTTCAGTTATTCTTTATCATCACCTGTGTAAAGCCTATCTAATAATCTGTGCAGGTGATTCTGAAAATGTAGTCAAGATCACAGTTAACGCTACTGAATTTTGTAAGTAATGTAATTTTGTTACAGATTGCTCATTGCTTTTTATATTGCAAGCCTTATGACACTCACAGTAGTGCAGTGTGTGGCACAGTGTCTCCATTTACACTTAGTGGGGGTTGAGTGTCTTGACGTGGCTGCTGCAGGGATCACACCAACTTTTCAGGAACTAAGAAAAGCAGCCTTGTTTTTAGATTGACCACCATGCATTTTGAGTTTATCCAGTTGGTTTTGAAAGGGTTTCTTAAGCCCAAGACTTCAGAGAATTTTCTCCTTCAATTGAAAATGTAAAAATCAACAAAACTGGAGTTACAAGGTTTTCACATGAAAACCTGAACAGTGTGGAAGAGCAACCTTTAGGTTTAGCTTGTGACCTTTGTAAACATAAACCTAGTGACAATGTAGCTGTTACAATCCTGTGTAATAACCACTATCTACTTTGTAATCTTCCGTGTTGTGTGACCCAAAACTAACCAACAGATCTATGCACAGTCTGCCTACTGTTCCAGTCTGTGCCGGTTTCCATCTACTTTCTGTTACAACTGTTTCTGTTACATCTCTGCCTCAAGGTCAAGATGCCGCCCTGTCCGACTCAATGTATAAATTCAGCTGCATGTCCCCATACACCTGTGCAGCCTACTTGGTTAGACATGCTCTGACTTTGTATTCCTGACATATAGGCAATAAAGAAGCGTTACTCTTAGACACTGAACCCGAGCTGAGTCCTGATTTCCTCAACAACAGCAATATGCAACCTCACGCTCCCGTCATTACCGTCTGTCTCAGGGCATCTGCAGGTTTCAGACAGCCACATTTAAGACTTTTTAAGACCTTTTTATGCTACCTGGAATTGAATTTAAGACCGATTTAAAGTCCCCATGAAATGAACTCGCATTACTTTTCCTTCCTGGAAAACAGAGTATCTTTCATGGTGACCTCATGCTGCACTACTAGGCGTAAATATACATTTCTAACCAATAAAACCATATTAGACTTAGACTTTTGAACAATCCTGCCCCTCCACACCCCTCCTATCATATATAACTGCCTTTCTCTCCCTCCATCGGTTTAGACTTTTGAATGATCCCTCACTGCATTAGCCTGTGTCCCGCCCCAACGTCCTGTTTCAAAAAGAAAATGCATCAAATCAAGGAAGTAAAGATGCCGTTTCATGGGGTCTAAAATAAAGAAATAAAGCTGCTATTTACGATTAAACGTAGCTAATGAAAGATCTGAAATGACAAATGGGCACTATGAGAAAAAGGACAACAGTAAATCAATGGTTAAGGGACATGAAGTCCACTGGTACAATGGAAACCCTGTTCTATATTAATCTTAGAGTGGAGATGCAGCGCAACGAAACCTATCATAGTGGAAAAAAGACCTCTAATAGCTGTATTTAAGGCATTAGAATTTAGGCAATTTAATTTAAGACCTTCACATATCCCGTCTTTCCTTTATTCACCACCTAATGAAGCAGAAATGGCATAAAAATAATCAAAATAATCAATAAAAAAAAAGCACAAACGACCACAACAACAAATCCCCATCTACCAGTGAGCTAAAGAGAAATCCTCTGGGTTTAAACAGCCAGGCTGATGAGGTGTGAGGCAGGGCTTCATCTGTCAGAGGGGAGGGAGAGGCTGTACGGATGTTTCAGGCCAGCCGTTAACGGGCCGGGCCGCGCTGTCTGAAGGGTACGAGGCCTGATGCTGCTGGACGGCGAGCGCGGGCTTCGTCATTGTGTTTACTCGCTGCCCGCTGCGTCCCGGGCTCTGCTTAGTCACCGCTGTGTGAGAGAACAACGGGGGTAAACAACAGGACTCCCTCCCTCCGTCCCTACTCACCTCGTCCTCTCTCTACCTGAATATCTCTCTCTCTCTCTCTCTCTCACACACACACTCACTCAACAGCCTGACCCCACTCAGCCTCCCGTCCTGTCCGCCACACACACACACAGTCACTCACAGAGAGACAAAAAAAAAAGGCAGCATACAAAGTCCTCCTTAATGGCAGCCTGTTTCGAAAAAAAAAAGAAAAAGCAAAAAAAAGCAGAGCACTTGAAAAGCCGAGCCTTTCAAAGTACTGCCTGCGGGCGTGGAGCTGGACGAGAAGAGGAATATTCACTCTCCAAGAAGGAGCGGCAAACAACCACAAATGCAAAAGGAAGTGTCATTAATTCATCTCTCTATTATTTATCCTTTTCTTTGCGGTTTTCGTCCTCTGTCTCTTGCTTTTGGTAAGCCGTTCGGCTGAATCCCCAAAACAGCCAGTGTGAACCGTCTCCGAGTTTAGTCGCTGGAGAATTCGGGGTGTCTTTAGTCAAATGTTTGCTAAAGCCACTAAGCCTCTTTCTGTCCGCTTTCCCTCTTGAAAAAAAGAAAAAGCAATGGAGAGGGGAGCGACTCAGAAGCATACCAAAAATAGGAAATGTGATTTATCCTCCAGTTTGGCTGGTTAACATCATTAGCATTCTTAGCTAGCTTGCGACTGACAGCATGCCTTGGTTTCAATGAGGAACGCTAACACAGCTAAAAACCCTGAGCTTTTTTGCACTTATTCTTACTCGTATAAAGGCTCTGTATAAGAGTTTCTAAACACCTACAATCTAATGTAAAAGACATTTTAATGAAACTGAAAGACAGATTTATAAACTTTTTTAAATAGTGTAAATGTGTGTAGTGAGGGTGAATACTCAACTAAAACTCTAAAGGCGTTTTCAAACCTATAGTCTGTTAGCTTGTGTCCAAATTAAGGGTTGGGTTGCTTCTTTGTGGCATTTATGCATTGGTTTGGTTACATTTCAAGAGCAATATTTCAACCAAACCATAATATTTCATCAAAAGCCACATGGCAGAAGTTATTTCCTTCATTGGTCAGAAGCTAAGTGCAAGAAACGGCTTCCTAATCGGGTAAACCAACATCGAGGGAAGCTGCTGTGTTTTCCTGTACACAAACAAGCCAGACTCAAAGGGAAACCACCCCGGGGTTGGAAATAACTGCTGCAAACCATCTGCTCTCTGCTGTGTGCTCACCGGTTCCGATGGCCTGTTGCTATGGTCATCAGGTGGGGGCGTGACCGTCACCTGGTGGGGCGGAGCCAAGGCCGAGTCGCTGCTGCTCCTCACCAACAGAGGGGTGTCTGGGGCGAGAGAGGGAGAGAGAGAGAGAGAGAGAGAGAGAGAGAGAGAGAGTGAGATGGCATGCTGGAAGTGAGTCAATTGTTCACTCTCATCACTTGCTGACATGACAAAAACAACACCGCAATGCCTTTTGCTTGCCAAACTGGTGAAAAGAAATCATTACACTTGCTGTACCGAGCCGGTGCCCAAACGGTTCAACATGTAAGACCTCAGGCCAAAATGCAACACTGTAAGTGAGCCAGGGGAGGAGGGAGAGAGAGAGAGAGAGAGAGAGAGGAGGGGGAGAGCTGAACGATGAATAAGAGGAGAAAACTAATGTTCATCACCAAATACATGGATTCCCTTACACCCAGACATGTTGCAGTTTTTTGGGGTTTATTTTTAAGTAAAAGAGTTTTCTTCCCTCTTTTGCCAACTTTTACACCAAGTTGACACAAGCTGAGAAGCAGCTCTTGGAGCTGGCATACAAGTTGCTGAAATGAGCATCAGGGAGGCACAGAGTGTTAGACTGGACCCCTGGTGGTCTGGTTAGAGGGGGGGGGGGGGGGGGGGGGGGTCTGTGCTCTTCTCTAGCCAAGGCCCACTCTTCTCAAGGGATTTGACAAAGCACTGAAACAGAGTCAGTGCAGGTTCCAGAAAGCCAGAATTTAAGACTTTTTAAAGACTTTTTTGCTTCCTGGTGTTGAATTTAAGACAAACTTAAAACCAAAACAAGGAAACAAAGCTGGCAAAAAAACACAATTCCCCATTTCCTGAGCATAACTAATGGAAATTCTGAAAATGGACTTGTGTGAATGTTGAGGGACATGAAATGTTTAGTAAAGATATGATGGAACTGGTGAAAAAAATAAGTCAGTTAAGTGTATTTAATACATTTAATACTTTTTAAGGGCCTTAGATTTTGCTAAATTACTCTTTTTCATGGACCTACAGATACCCTAAGAGTACACCAACCACCACCCATCCCTCCTGTGGCACCCCCCCCCCTATTACAGTGGACCATTCCATATGACCAGCTGTTGCCTCCCCATCTCCAGCCCCCGAACACACACTCACACACACATTTACCACAACCCCACGCCCCAGCCCAGGCTGTACTCACTCAGGCCTGGGAGAGGGAGAGAGGTACAGTACATGGGCAGGTCTGAATACATTGCTCACAATAAAACAATTTCAAAAGAATCTAATTTAGACCTCTGCGCCGCCTCTTGCCTTTAATATCCACCTCAAAGGGAACAAGGTGGTATTTATGGATGTAAAACCCATACCCTTTTGAAATTCAACTCCACAGAGGAGGAAATAAAGACAGGGAGGGAAAAGGGGAGAGAGTGAGATAAACAAAAAGGGAAGGAGAGAGCCATGAGATAGCAACAGAGAGAGAGAGAGAGAGAGAGAGTGAGAGAGGGAGAGAGGGAGAAAACCTAGAAAACCAAGAGAAGCAGAGGAGGGAGGCAAAACAAAATTCTCTCTTTTCCTGTAATCAATCTCTCTTTGGAGGGTCAGTGACAGGGTCCTGGTCTAACGTGGTCAGAATAGAGAGAGCAGAGGAGGAGAACAGCTAGGAGAAAAGGAACTGGCATGGGTCAGGGTGTCTGTGTTTGTGTGAGTGTGTGTGTGTGTGTGTGTGTGTTTGTGTGTGTGTGTGTGTGGTTTGGGAGGGCTACTTGTGGACAAGTGAAAAATGGTCATTCTTACCATCCTAGACACACATACAAATATCTCTAGTGTTAAATTCAAGCCTGATGTATGACTGCTACAAGCACATACACACACGCACACCTGCACGTGCATACACACACACCGTGAAAAACCTACACACACACACACACACACACACACACACTGTATTGTTAAAGATTGAGGTCTGCCTCAAACAATCCCCCTAATGTTGTGTTTAGGACCATCTAATCCTCTTTGTATTATTCTATGCTGGACTAGATGTTTCACCCTCCATCTGTCTGTGTTTCACTCTTCATTTATACCTCTACTAGCTCTGGGTGTCAAAAACCACTACCTACGCATTACTGTGCTGACTTAATATCGTTGATTTGAGGGCACCCAAAGGTGTCCAAAAGCATGAAAAGCTTCAAAATGTTGATTTCTTTTAATTACAACTCAAGTTCTCTTCCTTTTTTTCTAGTCTCCAGCTTCTAGTTTTCTTCTCTTTATTGAGGAAATCAATTGAGCATGGGCTAATTTGATTGAGAAAAACAGATGGCATGTCGAAATGTTAGGCAGAAAATCACCAGAAAATAATGTGAATTGCAATCATGGAAGGTGCTTTCAATAAAATTTGAAAAAGAGTATTTGTTTTTCACAGCTGGAATCAAATTTGAGATGTCAGAAAAATACCGAAGGCTACCAGGCCCTGCCTTCCACAGTATCAGTATCAATGCTTTCTTTCTCCACCCTATTATCTATTAATCTTGCATTTGTATAACCTTCTCTACTATTTGCAAATACTCAGGGAAGCATTTCAAAGTCAATCTAGTATACCTTTCTGTGAATGACAACTTACCTGGCACTATCTAAACTGTCATGATTATGTGTTAAACCCCACCCATCTGGTATTCCAAGAGGGTCAAAACAAATGCTAAGAAATACTATTTGACCCTGGTCTGTAACAGACTAGATACACTGGGAGAAAAAAGGAGAATTATTTAATGACTGAATTATTTCAGCCTCGGGTGATTGCTTTGGAGATTGTGGGCTTTGTAGGGCACCTTTTACAATTAAGCTTATATGAAATTCCTATATTAAATTGTCAGTGTGATGGCTTAAGATAAACACGCCATATCTGAATTAGTGCATTCATTCAGACCACGCAACCCCAGAAAGCACTGTTTATGTCTTCTTTACATTTTCCAAGGCAGCATATGGTAAAAGTTTACAAGTACCATGTATAGAAAGTGGTCAAATTTAATGGATGGTTGTTTGCTCTCTCTCCTGCACCTGCCTAGCACAGATATAGATACACACACACACACACACACACACACACACACACACACAAACCAACACACAAAAACAGACTCTTACTTGGAAATGACACACAAACACAGAAACACAACCTGAATTGTCCCAAGGCAATGAACCGAAACCACCCACCAGGTTAAAAAAAAAATATCTGACATATCAAACATATCTGAAAATACGTTTTGTGCCAAGTCTGCTAACCTGGCTCAGTAAAGGAAGTATTTCATTTAAAAATGCGATATGCACCATTTGGAAAAAGGTGACACCTACTCTTACACAATGACTGATAGCACACAATTAAAACAAATTGTACTTTTTCAAGGATAGGTGCCTTAAGTCCTTGACAAAACAACACATTTACACACTGGATGCTCTAGATTTTAGAGATATTGAATGATGAACTGTAGGTATGACTTATTTCCAAAATGGCTATATGGCATTTTCAAAATGAACTCTACAAATACATCAATGAGTAACCCCAGGTCTGATCATCACATGCATGTATACAGACACACACACACACACACACACACACCAGTATCGATGATGCGACTTCATGAAGTGACCATGGCCACTCCACGGTCAGAGGCGGGGTCCATTACCCAGCGGTCAGCTCCATAAATCCTCCTCCATTTAACCGTCTTGAGTCAAATCCGCCTCCATAAATCCTCCCACCACTTAGAGCCCCGACAGGCCGGGCCAGCCGTGTGAAGGAACACGAGGGTCACTAGCTTTGACCTCTGACCCGCAGAGACCTCCGGAGGGTCGAGCCGTGTCCCCGAGGGTCAGGGGTATCGATGAGAGCGGCGGTCCTGACTCTCTCAGGTCAGCCACCGTTTGGGCGCCGATAAACATGGATTCCCTTAGAGGAATTGCTAATCAAAGCTGACTGGGCTGGTTAAAAATGGACTTTAGCATGGGCCACTGCATATGTATGGAGTGGGAAATCTGTATATATTCAACATGAATATATGGTATGGTTGATAGCTAAATTAGTTTTCCTACATATTACCTATTAAACTGCCCACTGTGTCTTTGCCTCAAAGTTAAGATTTTTTATGGCCAATTTTGAGGTCAGTTTCCCTCATATGAAAATAGGGTCCCTACAAAAATTCCTACTACAACTGAAATGTCTGTAATAATATGTGGCCCGGCATGGAAAAACAGGCAAATTGTAGATGACATTTTTCTTTGTTATTTTTGTTTTTCAGACATTATTGATCCTGGTATTCAGACCTATAAAATGGCATATTACAAAATAAAGGTCAAGAAATCATTTTGTTTGACTTATATAATTATTCAATCAAAAAGTGCATTTAGATCAAATGTTTTCTGATGTAAAACAGGTCTCCTGTAAAGTATAATGAGTCTGGTTTCATGGCATTTGGTCACAGCTTTTGGACAGAACAAAAGCCACATTGAAAGCCACAGAGGCTGCCTGTGTACAGCTGTCTGTCAGCGACTCAAAGGAGCAGCGTGGCATCTACAGCCCTCCGGAACAAAACATTGTTTACTGTATGCCCTCGGTACAATGCGAGCATAAATTTCATATACTTTAAAGGCTGCGATCAAAGACGTTTTCTGACTGTAACATGCAGTCCCTTGCCAAAAAGGGTTGGGAATCTCTGCTTTAAATCTAGGAGAAGTGGAAGCGCTATAACTCAGGATGTATTTTAGGCTTGCTAATTTGATGGAACCCAAAGCCACGAGGCACATCGTTTCTACTGCACCATTGTATAGATCCCACCCACAAAAGACATTGTGACCAACAGAGCCACTTCAAGATCAGGAAAAACAAAGAATCTTGTGTGAGTGGCGTATCGTTCCAAATGACAACACCGTAAAAAACTCTTCCAAGTTGTGCGTGCCTCCCTTTTCTACTGCCGAGATTTTTTTGTAATTGCAGAGACCTAGAGAGGCCTTGTGAACTTTGCCAGTTTTGTGTTTGCATCTGCCTCTAACTCTCCATCTGTGGCTCTCCGTCTAACTAGGCTGCTTATGCAATCCTGGGAACACAAGGGGTTTATTTTGAGAATTTGCTTTTGAGTTCTAAGAAAGTTCTGTAATGCTGCAGTGCTGGTTCACTCCCAGGGCATGATGAAAAACAAGAATGCATCATGTCTGTGTGTGTGTGTGTGTGTGTGTGTGTGTGTGTGTGTGTGTGTGCTCGCATTAATCATAGTGTGTGCCTTTGTGTGTATGTATGTTCATTACCAGTAGTGACTGTGTTTCTGTGTGCACTTGTATTTGTGTGCATGCATGTGTTTGTGTGTATATGTGTGTGTGTGTGTGTGCGCGTGTGTGTGTGTGTGTGTGTGTGTGTGTGTGTGTGTGTGTGCGCTCGCATTAATCATAGTGTGTGCCTTTGTGAGTGTATGTATGTTCATTACCAGTAGTGACTGTGTTTCTGTGTGCACTTGTATTTGTGTGCATGCATGTGTTTGTGTGTATATATGTATATGTGTATGTGTGTGTGTGTGTGTGTGTGTGTGTGTGTGCACTTCCATGCCACAGGCCAGGGTGGTCTTGTTTCTCTGGCAATCGATAGAGCAGCCCGGCCTACGGTGCTCATGGGATGATGCGATAAGAACTCTCTTCCTAGGAGTGTGTGTGTGTGTGTGTGTGTGTGTGTGTGTGTGTGTGCGTGCATGAGTGTGCGCGTGCGTATCTGTGTGTGCGTGGCAGCGGATCGATGCAGGTCTAATCATCCCACTGGGGCAGTGTGAAGTACAATCACCCTGTTCAAACACCCTGTCCCAACCTGACACACACACACACGCGCGCACAAAACACACACGCGCACCCCCTCCATGTCTGACTGATTACTGAATTAGTTCTTGTCCTGTCCACTGTCGCTATTACAGCCGAGTCAGTTCAGCTGGAGCTAGTGGCGATGGAGTAATGAAAAAACCTCAAGGCTACAAAACTATTTTTACATTTCGACAGTGGAAAACGTGACCTGTCTCTCTCCCGTGTTTCCTGTCTGTCTCCACTCTACTGTCCCATGATGCAGCGTTGTTTTAAAAAATTACATAAGCCACCAGAGTGAGGCAGATGTAGCCCCACGTCTCCTTTGTTCATCCCGTCTCTTTGTCACCGTCTCCCAGCGATGATGTCATAAAAAAAAAGAGTCCGCATACTAGACGTGATGTGACACCCGGTTAACAACTGATCCTGTTACAGCACAAGGGAGAGCAAACACACACACACACACACACACACACAGATCCCCTAAGACCTTTCTTGGCTGTGGATGGGTGACCAGTTTCGGTGTGTTGGTTTGTTTAACTTGTACGGGGGGGTGGGGGTTCTTTTGTCATACTATGTGTGTGTGTGTGTGTGTGTGTGTGTGTGTGTGTGTCCAGATGACAAAAGCCTCCTTATTGCATCAGTCTAGCTCTGTATAAAGGAGGGGCGTCACGGGGTCACATCATAACTAAGTTAGTCAGGGTTCAACAGGACAGGAGAGTGGGGTGGTGGGGGGGGCAGGAAGAGGTCCCATTGGGTTAAAGACAGGGTGGGACCGGTGGGGATGAGGGGATGAGGGGGTGGGGCACTAAAATGAGCCTATTCACGCTCGGCTGGACCCCGGGCATGCTAACAGGCTACAGTGCTAATCTAGTTAGCGGCGGAGCCATACAGAGAGAGGGAGAGCTGGGAAGAATGGTTTAGGGAGGATGAGAGGATGGGAGGATGGGGATGGAGGGGGGGGTAATGGGTCAGGGTCTGGGGGCCGGGTGGCTAGCTGACTGGCTGACTGACTGGCTGGCTGGCTGGCAGGTGGTTGGGGCTGAATAGTAGAGTAGGCAAGGATTGACTGAGTGGGGTGGAGAGGGGGCAGATAATGGGGTATAGGTGCAAAGAGGGGTGAAAAAGCGGGCAGAGGGTAAGGGGATGGTAAGGGGCAGGTGTGTATGTGTGTGTGTGTGTGTGTGTGTGTGTGTGTTGTGTGTGTGTTGGAGGGGGAGACAGATGGAGAGAGAAAATGGAAGGGGCAGCAGGGTGGCCTAGTGTTTAGAGAGAGACCGTCCTTCAACCAGAGGACCCCGATGTCAGTAGGGCATCCGCTAGGACGGATACATCAAAGAAAGTGGGGGGGGGTTCTTGCAGATTTAAATGATCTTGATCTTTGGTCATGTAAAATGTAGCCTTGTGCAAGACATTCAAATAGGGAAGCACAGGCAGGGACAAAAATCATGCTCAAGTTGATTTCAAATGTATTTAGAGGGAGCACAGAAGGTAGCCTAAACACACCCGACATTTCCCAGAGGCTCCCTGAGGGCGAGCTGGTTTTGTCCCGTTTGAGTGTCTTGTGCTGCTGCTCCCTATTGGGAACTGTGTGTGACCTGATACTTGTTCAGCTCATTGTTGAGAGCGAGGACTTAGCGTATAACTTAAACTGTAAAAATGCCCTGTCCTAGTGCATTTAAAAGCTACGCTTAAATTCAAGTCGTCACACCTTCACTTTGCACGTTTACGTCAGAAATCGGCTGCATGATGACGACCGGTTGACAGGATGAGCTTCACTTTCACCCCCAGCCTTAGCATCCTCCCTGCTGAAGTGTCCTTGAGCAAGTCACTGCATCCCTAACAACCTCAGGGCTGCTGTTCTGCAGCTGACCCTGACCTCTGACCTCCCTGGAGGAGGGCAAGCAAAAAGTGACTTGCACATAACGAGAGAGAGAGAAATCGGAGGAAAAAGAAGGAAAAAACTCCATTTATTTCTCTAGCCCGACTTTATGATACATAATATTTCGAAGGACACTGGAAGATTTATTGCATCTATTCAGCCTTTGTGGTGCGACTCTAACCCTCGCACTCCTGTCAGCTGATTGCTTGGCAAAGAAATTAAAGTTTTTCCCCCACTGCAAGTCGCTCTGGATAAGAGCAACAGCTAAATGCCTAGAATCTAAATGCAAATGCAATGAAAACACAGAACACATGGAGGCAGGATTTAGAGAACGAAAAAAGAAAGAGAGAGTGGATGAGAAGGGAGAGAGAGGAGAGGGTGAAGAGATGTAGCGCTGCTGTCGTTTTTCAGGAATTTTTGAAGCAGCCCTACTCTCAGATTGTTAACCATACATTTTGTAAATTGCGGGTTTTGAATGTTTCATGAGCCCTAGAGTCATCGAACTCGCTCTACTTATCAAGGAGCGTGTAAACCTTCATTTAGAGTAAAATGCGTGATGCCCTGATACCCTGCTTCAGTTTGTCTTAGTCTGAGCGCTGTGGCCGTGAATACAAGAGCAAACCAAGTTAAGAACATTAGGGAGGGATGACAGGAGAGAACAGTGCATCTGTTTTCACACGCGATCAAGTTACGGGGGGAAAATCTCACTTTACACAGCAGGTTCAGTTTACAGCTGTTCCATAAATGTATTTTCTGACTCTCTCACTCTCAGACACACTCACACACACCCACACACACCCATACACACCTCCCGCTGTCTCACCACCATCCCACTCTCTCTCTCTCTCTCACACAGGAAAAGTGTTGATTGAATATTAGTTGCTCAGGTGTTTTTCCAGATGTTCCCTGAAATATAAACTTTTCTTTCTACATTTAAATTTGGATTATCTGTGTTATTCTACGGTTTATTATTATCCACAATGGGGGCACAGAATTCTTACAATTTATTCAAAATCTAAAAATATATTTCCAAGAGACAAAGCTGAAAACATTTTGAAAGCATCTGTGTGCAAACAAAGCCCTGTTTTCAATCAGACGAGAATAAGTTTCCGGTGGATCTAACGTACTGGCTTTGAGGACGGCCTCGTTGACCTCAATCTCTCCTCTGATTGGCTGCTGGGATGGAAGGTGGGAATAGTATTGGACGGGCTCCGGGCTGGGGGCGGGACTTGAGTGGCCGTTGGACACGCTGCTCGCTGGACTCTCCGTCTTCCAACGCTGGACTTCCTCGAACACCGCCACCAGCTGGAAGACACACACACACACACACACACACACACACACACACACACACACATTCCGAGTCAAGACTTTAAATGCAATGTGCAAACGTACTGAAGTGAAGAAACTTTGCTCAGGATAAGCACAGCAATACAAACAATATGATTCCTGGCATACAAAGAAGCTCCAAACACACACACACACACACACACACACACACACACACAGGTCATATAGTATCTCAACTGTGCCATGATCACAGTGAGGGTTTTATGTGATTTATCTTGCCAACAGCAGGATGCAATCCGTTTCATTCTGCCAAGTGTGCAGATGTGTGTGTGTGTGTGTGTGTGTGTGTGTGTGTGTGTATTTGCAAAAAGAGAGTGAAAGAAAGCAGACAGAGCTAGATTCACAGCTCATTCCCTCTCAAACCTCTTACAATGCATAACACCCCAACAGATGCCACTTCAGCAACATAATACAAAGATAATCTGACCTGCGGGTTTTAAAAAGGCCGGTCCAGTGGAGTTATGCGCACGCATACGCAAAACACACACACATATACACACACCGACGGGACGCGAGCTGTGTATGTATGAAATTAGCAGTCAAATGAGATCTGACACGAGAATGAGAAGCTGTCAAACACAATGACACGGCTGCCACAATGAGGCGGAGGGAAGAGACGGGGCGACCAAATGAACAGGGGATGGAGGGCAGGAGAACGACAAACAATCCTAATTGAGACAGGGACATGATGGCAGATAGAGAGGGGGTGAATATGTGTGTGTGTGTGTGTGAGAGTGTGTGTGTGTCTTCGCTGCTGGGCCATGCCATCGCAGGTCCACGGTTTGATAAATGGGCGCGTGGTGGCGTGACGCTCTCATTAGACGCTGCTGGCGAAGGAAATGACCACTTAATGAAAGGCAATAACCGCAATGGAACGAGGGATGGAAATAAAACAACAGACGAGTAGAGGACGATTAACAGCAAAGGAGCACGGAAGGTGTGTGTGTGTGTTTAAGTGTGTGTGTAAACAATAAGCAGGGAAGAGGCAGTGAGATATGCATCATCCATCACGATGTGACGCCGCCTCTCGCCTCAACCTCCCATGATTCAATATCCTCCTGACACCTGGCCAACGCCATGCAAAGTAGACTCGACTGCTGCGTGTGTGTGTGTGTGTGTGTGAGCGAGCATTAGATGGAGTGAGTGAAAGGAAGGATGAGAAATGGAGGGCTGGCAGAGGCAGGGAAGAGTGAGAGGAAAAAGACGGACCGAACGCCAGGGAAACAATCTGATTGCGGAGCTTGATGGATGCTTCTCAAGCTCTTTCTCTCTTCCTCTAACTTCTTTATCGGCTTTTCCTCTTTCTCTCCTTATCTCCTCTCCCTTCCCGAGCCTCCGTCTCTTTTTCCAAACTCTCTGACAGCATCAATCAGAAGAGAAGGCTCGGAGCGTAATGTGATGTGTGCACGCATACAAAAACACACAAACACACACACACACACACACACACACGATGGTGATGAGCTGCCGCTACCCTCAAAACGATTTCTTCGTTCTGAGCGGCACCTTTTTTAATGTGGAGTGGTGGTGATGATTTGCTTTTCGTGAGGTTTTTTTTTTCACGACTGACACAGCTGGTGAGTAATACTGATGAAGGCTGCCCTTCTGCTTCCATGCATCACTCAATCAAATAAACAATATCAGTGATATGCATCAGAAATGTTGCTCCTTTTGCTTTGAAAGAGCTAAACCAAAGAAATATGGACCTTTACATTGTTAAGTCATTGTACTTCTATCTTTATGACTATATTTATTCCATAACCACTAACCTTAACCCTTATGCTAATCTAAACCTAATCCTAATTCTAACCTTAACCCTAAACCCAAGTCTTAACTCTAAACTCACCTCAATCTCACCTACATCTAATCATAATATTAACCTAAACCCAAATCCTAACATCTAAAACTCAAACTAGTTTTCACAAGGATAGACGTACAAGAATACACACACACACACACACACACACACACACACACAGAAACCAGGCTCACGCATAGTAAAAGGGTGTTAGTTCAACTCAAGGCGGTGCCAGTATGGATGACGGCTGATGGGTGCTGACGAGGGTCAAACTGAGGTGAGAAAAAGTGTGTTAGCATGTTAAAATGCTGATGGCAAATCTTCAATGATTCTATTACAGGAACCTACAGCCATGGTCCCAGAATCTGGAGTCTGAAGCCAAAACAACCAATATGTTTTAAACTTAAACACAGCACCAGGTGTAGAGGGTGAAAAATTACTCCAATTCAAATTGTTTACTATTACAAGATTTTCCCCCATGATATAGAATTGCTTTGCTGAGGCATATATAATAAAATGTATTTATATTTCATGAAATACCACAGCATTGTGTTTTTTGGACATGTCATTATGGAATACGGTTGAAGTTATCAGCCAGCCTCAGACCTTGACTTACAAAAGAGGATGAAATCATCCATAATTGTGAAATACTGAGTAAGGAAACCGGTTATTTTTCAAAAAAGGCGCACGGTGGTTTGAAATTCAACCCTTCAAATGTAGTGCTTTTTTGGGGACCCATTGCCCCGAGACAGAAAAAGCCTTGAATTTTTAGGAGTGTGTTTATTTAACGCATAGGTTTCCCCTGTCCCTCTCTGCTGTGATTAGTATTCTAGAAAACAAATCGCCTTGTTATTTTTCCTGCTGCGTCCATGGAGGGATATTGATATGGGCCTGGGGAGCCTGCATGTCAACTACAGCTGAATAATGTGACCCCTTTGTCTCATTTCCATAACACACGCACACACACACGCACACACACACGTGCCAAATACAAATAGCTGAGCCCTTTATATTGTCATGTTAAGATCGTCTGCAAATCACGACGCAGCATGTGTAACTGGTGGTGCGGGTCCTGCCTAACGTGACTAGACTAACTGGTAAGGCTGTGAGTGTGTGTGTGTGTGTGTGTGTGTGTGTGTGTGCTGCAGAGCCAAAGCTATCATCATAACATACAGGAAAGCCATATGAAAAGCCACACGTGACGCAGAGAGAGAGATAAACACTGTGTTTATGTGTGTCCTCTCCCATACACACTGCCTACCGCACAGAATTACAAAACGTTGCAAAGCCACACATGGCAGACAAACACACAAGTTACTTTGTGATGAAGTGTTGTAATTTGCTGTTTTGGTGTGCCCACTTTCCCTCGACCTGCCTCGTGTACTTCTGCTTCACTTAATGATTCCCTACTTTTCCCAGAATGCCTTTCGACAACCTCCAGAGAATGTGCCTGAACTTGCTGCATTCAGTACATGCAGGTGGAGAGAGCGATCCTGATAGCATAGTAACAAGAGTAAGATAGCAGAGTTACTCAAAACGCAACATGTCTTGTGGCTGCAGTGCATTCTGGTCTATTGAGGCTGCTGTCAGTGGAGAAACTGGTCTCTCTCCTCTTCTATGATGGATTTCTCCCTGTATGATTATTGAACATTTTGCAAAATGGTGAGTCTAGAAAGAAGCCCTTGCTCTTTGATTCTGAGGGACTGACACCAAAACCTGACATTAGGGCTACTGTTGATGTTTTAGATGGCTGATTTTTTTTCTGCTATCAAACTCCATTATAGCTGTGCTGCAAATGGCCAGTTATCTGCAGCAATAAGAAAAATACACCACCAAACAACAAAATGGGCCCAGAACTGCAATGTACATGGGCAATAGCTATTGTAGTGTGGATTTTTCCTTTACAATCATATTCGGGATGCACTGTCTCACGTGCATCTTAATGTCGCGATCACAGTATCCCTATATACAATCAGGATTTCCTCAAAAGGATCAATAAAATTACACATTAGCACGATTACTATGATTGAGATGGCTTTCACACAGACTGCGAGAACCAACAGTAAACAGGGAAAGGTGTTTGCATGCCTCAGCGTCATGGATAATATTGGCACAGGCCCGTTATAATATTTGGGTTTCTAATAGTCAAGATATGAGGTGATCCCAGCTGCTGTAAACTGTATATGGTGTTTACATGCTCCACCACAGAAATGGAATACTTGAGCATCTTGAATAATGCCAGAATCCTAATTTGCTGGTAAACGTATTCGCTAAGAATTAATTAGCCAAATGTAGTCCCTGCTGTAGTCTTATACACAGGGGAGAAGCTAGTATGTTAGGCATGAACACACACACACACACACACACACACACACACAGTATGTGAACAGACACATACACATACTGTATCAAGCATTAATTTGAAAATACACACCACACAAACACAAATGTTTCAGACAGTATATGCACATTGTCTCACACACACACACACACACACACACACACACTTAACAGTGAGAGGATGAACAGTGCCACCTTGCTTTAGTCGAACACAACTGCATGCTGGTACCACTCAAGCCTCCGGCCTTTATATAAGTATCAGCAGCAACAGCACACACACACACACACACACACACACAAACAAACATACACACTTCCCCATTTCATCCGCTCACACTAATCAACCCATTTTTCTTCTCCTCTCTCGTCGTTCTGTCTAGCGCCGGCTCTGTGTGTGTGTGTGGCACCAGTCTATTGAGATGCTCTGCTTTTGTGCTGTTGTCATTTATCTTATGACTGCCCCCCCCCCCCTTTTCCTTTTTCTCCCTCTCACTCTCTTCTTCATTCTCTCTTTGAACGAGGGATGCATAATTCAGAAGGAGCACACAGCATCCTGACAGTGGTATGGTAACCCAATCATCTCACAAACACACACACACACACACGCGCACATGCACACGCGCACGGATACACACACCCACGCAGGCGCTCACATATATACAGTACACACACACCATACATGCACACAAAGACACATGGTGAAAAACCATGCGCACAAAAACAATACAAATACACACCCTGTCTCTGACACACACACACACACACACACTACACTAAAGTACAGGTTTACAAAGACAATTTTGGACATCTGTTTTTAAAAACACCAAAGCCTGGCTCACATAGAATAAATCTCCCACTCTCTCTCTCTGTCTTGACTTCTTATGGAAAATAAAAGCCTCCCATACCTGTGGATTTGACTTTATGTTTATGGGATTCTGATCACTCCATATCTGAAAGAATTCAAACTGCACTTTACAGTCAACCGATGGACTTTGCACAAAAACAAATACCGATTCTGTACGATCCAACTGTGCATTTGTGCCGATGATGTGTATTTCTTTCTGAATATGAGAAGTGGGAGGTGTGTGAAAATTTGCAGCTAAGGTGTGAAGATTCATTAAGTTAAGGTTAAATGCCCACAGTTATAGAAGCGGTCTATTTCTGTTTCTTTGTTGAGTAATGATTTATAGAAAATGACTCAAGTGTTGTAAGCCGTGATGAATTTTGATGGCGCACAGGTACAGAGGAGTGAAGAGTCTCAGTCTGACCAACCTGAATTTGGCTCTTGATATCCATGGCATCATGCGAAAAAAAAGGCAATTAAATAGTAATGGGATGTAGTCGTCGATTTAACGCTTATAATCAACTCGCAGGTATTAGTGAGTCAGTGACACTGTTCAGTATGAGGAACACTGTTTTGGCATTTTAAGGAAAAATCCACCCTTTTTTACCAGTGTTAAACTGTTTTAGGGTGGATTTTTCCAATATGCAAGGATGCACAAACACACAGATACACCTATGCATACACCAGCCTGCAAACCCG